>NW_026087411.1:42337248-42372248 GCF_022539395.1 Myiozetetes cayanensis
CTCAGCTCTTCTGGTGATTCAAGTCAGTGAGATCTCATTTCCAGTGATGGAGTGCTCTGGACTTACACAACCTCATGGTTTAGTTTAGGAGACTTCACCTCAGAGACTGATCCTGTGATCTCAATGTCTTATAATGTGACTCATGCATTAAAAGCAGCCCTCTGAGAAACCAGCTTAATAACACCCAGATAGTGAGTCATTTCATTTGTTTGGTGACAGGGGACAGCTTTTGAGCCTCCATTCAGTATTTCTGGTAATTTCCATCTGAGGTAGGGCTCTATCACAAAAAAATTCCAGCTCTGACAACCATGTAAACAGTCTTCACCCAGTCTTCATTGATGTCTCTCTTGTTCAGTGCGAGGAAGGCACGCAAAATGTACCACAGACTTTCAGTACTCATGGTATGGATTTGGGGCAGCAAACCCATTTTTTAGAGTAGCAAAAACAGGGGTTTCATTGTCCTCCTTATCGAAAATCTTCCTCCTCACAGAGTTAAATGAAGTGGCTAGATCACGGAATCACAGATCCAACAGTCTCTGCTCTTTTGGTTACTGCAGGTAATGAATAATGCAGATATTATCAGGACAAGAGACTAGATCTAGTCCTATGGAGGAAACATAAAATCCCATTTGTAGGTGTGTATTGCATCAGTCTGCATTGGAGAACTTTTACATTAATGATAAGAACTAATTTACCATGCAAGGTTATAATGCAGGTACCCCCAACAGCAAGGTCTGAGCTGGCCTGAAGGCAGAAGGAAATCCCTTTGTTTAAGGGGCCATTTCTGGTGTGCTGGACAGGAGCATAAATTCCACTCTGTCAGTCAGCTTTCTCCATGGGTAAAAGCAAAGTGGAGAAGCTTCCTCAGACAGCTCTGCATCCCAGGACAAGGGAAGTATAGGAAGATGTGAAGGGGGAGGATGAGGAAGAAGTGTCAGTGAATTTTAATAATGAATTTTCCAACTGCCATCACTCCATCGCCTGAAATAACAGCCCAGAATAATAGGATGTTACTATGTTGGCTTATATGGGGAACAACTTTAAAACACTCCTCTGTGGTACATCTCACATGGCAAAAAACCTAGAACCACAGAACAAATAGTGGCCTTTTCTGACTCTTCCAAAGCAATCTTTGTCAGCTGTTCCAGCTCAGAAACAAGAATGAGGAGATGGATGCACGAGCATCTGAAGGATGTAAACCCATTTTTAAATGATTCAAGCCCATTTTTTCCACTTTGCTTGCATTCCAACCTTCACCACATGTGCAAGCAGGGCATCTTGGATGCTCCTGCATGCAGCTTCTCTTTTGATAGTTGCCATTCCCCAACAGGGATGAGAGCTGGAAAATGTAGTGATGGATAATGTCTGAAGAGAGGCGGATTCAGGGGCTTTGCCTATGAGGCAGGTGGTGCAACTGGGCAGCCATAAAGTTATAAGCGGTGCAGGGAACAAGGCTCAGACTCACATGGTGCCTTCTGGGAGGAGGGCCCGCCAAAGATGGAGATGTTTGGTTACTCTTCATTCCTACTGAGGGCATGGGTCAGAATTTCACACTCTGAAAGTGTCTCTCTCCTGTGTTAACCCTCAGCTTCATAGTTTGCAAAGGGATACTATGCAACAGGGGCCTTATATGCAGATTAAATGGCAAGACTCAATATCTTGAGACTTATTGGCTTGCAAATCTTACACAAACAGCAGACACGTGCTCCTAGTTTACAAGCGGAAGGAATGTACTTTTCCTTGCACAAGTAGTCTGCATTTGATGACCTTAGCTTTCAGGTGCTGAGCTAAAACAGATTATAAGGAGTGTTACTAAAAGGATACTTTCTCTGCCTGTAATCCCCCACCCCATGGTGTGAAGCAGAACCTGGGATGCCTGTCTCCTCCCACAGCACAACCAGCAGCAGCTGTGCACCGCAGCAGAGGCGCCAGCAGCTCACGACCCCAGTGCTGCTGTTTTTGAGGTCATCAGCCCTGCTGCACTGCTGGGACCACCACAGCAGCTGCAGGGCCTCTGCCGTGAGCTGTAGATGTAAGCAGAAGTTCTGGCCTGGCTCCCATGAGCTCTAGAAGGAAATGTCATTTTACTTCTCAGAAACATAGAAGTGATGCACAGAGAACTAGTGCAGAAAATATGGGAGGACATAACGCAATTTTCAGAGGCAATCTTTCCTGACTCGCAATTCCTCATAGCCGTAATTAACCTCACTGCAAAGCAAGTGTGAGGTGCTACCAAGCCAGAGAAGTCATATATATAGCCTTGAGTACAGCTTATTCTCCTACTCATTATTGCACATGGAACAGCACACACGTGCATGAAGCAGAAGAGATTTCCATTTCAAATTGGTAAAAGCTCTGCTATTTTCAAGCTAAAAGAAAGGTAAGCTGGAAACTACCAAATTGTTTCCCCAACAGTAGTGCTGAATAGGCCCCTCATACCGACAGGATCATAAATAAAGCTGCTTTTCCAGCAAATTGGTACTTGGAAGACTTTCTCCCACATAGTGTCTCTGCCTGTGTGTTGTGGAAGTGGATTGGGAGAGCAGTAAGATCTGTAAGATCAAGGCCCCAAATGCCAACCTTATGTCTATTTGCTTTAGACATTTTCTGGCACATAAGAAGAGAGGAGATTAAAAAACAAGAAATTATGTGAAAATGATGGAAGAATGGTGGGAGTCTTTAAATGCAAGCTGTACATCCACATTGCTAACTAATGAGGAAACCAATCCAAATGTAAGCAGTACACAGATGTGAGCTTTTACTGCCCAGTACTCTGGGTTGCTTGAGTAGAAAGCCCCACTGCACCAAAATCACAGGTCAAAAATCAGAGTTTCCACTGTAGGAGTACCTTGTTCCATTACAAAACCAAAACCAAAAGCACTGAAATTTCGTGTCAGTGCAAAATTCTTGGGAAAGAATAATGCAAACCAATCCTGATAACAGCATTTAGAAAATTTAGAAACAAAACTCCACCCAGAAGCTCTATAAATTTTACAGGGGCCAGGACCAGTTTATCTCTATGTGGGCATAACC
Organism: Myiozetetes cayanensis; assembly: GCF_022539395.1. Lineage (NCBI taxonomy): Eukaryota > Metazoa > Chordata > Aves > Passeriformes > Tyrannidae > Myiozetetes > Myiozetetes cayanensis. The sequence continues at coordinate 42,340,282 of NW_026087411.1, forward strand.
ACAGGGAGGCACTACACCTTCACACCCAGCCTGAGGGGTCATCTCTGCCAATGGGCCACACTAGACTGGCATAATAGGCAGCTGCAACAACCTAGACCATCAAAGATTCCAAAAATATCCCAAGACTCACAGAGTTAAATCACCCATTTTGATACTCTCTGCCCTGGGGAGATACTGGGCATTCCCATCTGTACCTAAGCATACATAATCTTGGGGTTTTAGGACTTGGGGTACCACTCGTCAGATCCAGAGGAGGACCAGAACTTCCACAGGACTGCCACTGACACTCTCAACAAGACTGCAATCATTACTTCGACAGAACTGCAACCATCACCCAGACCAACAGGCTTTCCTTTCCTTTTACTTTGCATCCAGGGAGACCTCGTGGTGCTCAGCACAGGGGCTAATGAACACCATTCTGTTCTTGCCCCAGGGTGTGGGGTTATACATCTGTCTTTGAGGGTTAAAACCAGCTTTCTCTGTATCACTGTATTTATTGCAATCTTTTTAGTAAATTTTACCTCTGACTTGCAATCTCTTGAGTTGGGTTCATTTCTCCTGCTGGTTTACTTTTAAATAAGCACAATGCTCTAGCTCCTTTGCCACCTGAGATTTCCAGATGCCTTTGACTGGGGCTTCTCAGCTTATTCCCTGGGGTATGATGCCAAGGCACTAAAACAGGTTGAAAGGCCTGTTGGGCCAGGCTCAAAAAAGCTGTCTGCCTTCTTTAACATGGTTCCTCAAAATCAGTGTTCTACAGAGAAATTTGCTTTCAGGTAAGTGATACTTCATGGCATCAAAGCATCCTCCAGGAGACTTCCCAACTAGCTCAAATGTGGACACCCAAGGAAGGAGTGCTGTCAGCACCACTCTACAGAGATCAGATTTCAAATCAGTTCAGAAATTCTCTGTCCATTTTGCAAGAGATACCCCTAGGAAAGAAAGGGGGACAGTGGGTGATTATCAGATCCTGGTGACAGGCACTTTATGTGGTTATAAAAAGCACTGTCAGGGTCACCCTGCATGGATGGTTGACCAAACTCATCTCTCAGTTTCTGTTAGGTATCACTCCATAAAACAAGATGAGGAAGTACTAGCGTGGCTGTTGTGCCTCTTTCAGCCTCTCCAGTGTTTCTTCTGGTTATTATCACATTCAACCCCCCCTTTAGTTTCCAGCAAAATTTGTTAACTCTTTTCCCCCCCTCTGGTCTGTGCTCACAAAAGAAAAGAAAAGCTGCCATCACCTTTGTGAGGAAATAACTTGCCTCTGTGCTGCACTGAATCTACTAGATGGTCAGGGTGCCTTCAAAGCTGGGACTTTCCCTGTTAATCTTTCCTGGGTGCTTGCTTGTCATTGCCATGTGTGCATAGGTGCTGTGTTGCTCAGCATATTGACAGCCAGGGTCATGCTCTTGCTCCCAGACACACTATCCTCTACTGTGGTATCCACTGGAGTGGTAATGGCAAAAGCAAGATTGAGTGGGACATATCATCACATGGCCACCAGGTGTGGACTTGTGGCTGCAGGATTATGTCCTCACCTCTCCCACCGTCTCCACTGGCTCACTCCCCTGCAGAGCATCCAAGCTGTGAGAAATGCTTTTCAGGAAGTTCTGAACTGTGCTAAACCCTCTGTCAACACCTGCTTGCAGGGCAACTATCTGGGAATTTCCCTTTCCAGGCTCACGTGGCACTCTGAGATATAACTACCTGGTAGGAGGCTTGCTTGGGAGTTTGTGCCTGGGTGGGTGGTGGTTGAATAACTTCCAGGGGTTATCTGGATGTGCAGCTGAATAGAGGAATATCCCCTCTCCTGGAGACTTTGCCAAGCTAATGCAGGCTTCACACATGCCTTACCAGCTAATATGAAGGAGGATAATGGTGGCACGTGCTGCTGGCTGGAGTTGGTACATGTCACCTGTGTGCTCAAATTCAGCTTGGACATCAGTGTGTACAGTTCCATGGCAGGGTAATATGATCCCCCATGACTGCATTTCCAAGAAGTCTTTTACTTTTGTGCTGGACTGTGAGAGGTGATTGAGTCACCCCCTTTTGACAGCCAGGTCCCTGGTGGGTACACAGGGTACCCAGTCTTCACTTTTTGCCATCTTGGACAGTCAGCCCAGGGCCACCATTGCTTTCTGTTGGCAAAGTCCGGAGATCTCCCCTCCGCATGTCTGCTTTGTTCTACCCCAGAGCATGTCCCATTGCTGGGCACTGGCACCAGTTCTTGCTACATCAGTCCTTCTTTCTGCCTTTACTAAATTCCAGAGCTGCTGGACTCCCAGAGGTATATAAAAATATCTGCTGATCAAAATCCTGATGTGAATACTCCTTTGCAAAATGCTGTACTTTCCTCTCTGGTTTCAGAAAGAAGACTTCACCTCTCTGCCAGATAGTGCCAACTTGTGTTTTGTGACTGAATTAGGGGAATGTATATGTTTGTCCCTTAATAAACAGTCAATAAACAAAATCCTTTGTGCAGATATGAATGCAGAGGGTGTAATTTCCTCTACAGAAAAGGAAACCCTTTTTTCCTGTAGTCAGGGAGTCTTTCTTCCTGGCTCACATCAGCTTCAGTTCATCAGCCTTTGCTGACAGCATCCCTCACCTGGGTCATCCAAAGAGGAGAGATGAGGAGAGGAAAACTATTGCTTGTCATAGCTGTGGGCTGGCAGAGATCACAGCAAGCTGATAGCAAAAAATAAATTTCTTTTATCCTGTTAAAAGCAAGGACTGAATCCAAGAACTCTACAACAATAGCATTTTGCATTCTCAGTTCCCCCAACTCTTCACAGCTTGTGCTGGTGGTGTCACTGATCTATGCCATGGTAAGGTGCATTTGACAAGTACATTTAAATGGGTGCTACTCAGTGTACCCATTACATACATTCTGCTCTAACATGTGGGATGTCCCAATGGCCAGAATGTAGATTGCCAGCCTACAGGACGACAGGATATCGTGCTAGCTACCATGTGATCACTTATAACAATAATGGCAACTGTTAATCATTGTCTTCTATGACAATGGAAGAGGAGGAACATTACCAGCAGGTCAAAGGACCTGATTGTCCCCCTCCCTTAAACACTTGTGATGCCAAACCTGGAATGCTGACTTCAGATTTGAGCTCTCCAGTACAGAAGAAACATGAATATACAGGAGGGACACCGGTGAAGGTGATGAATGTGGATCATCTCATAGATGAGGAAAGGCTGAGAGAGTTGTGACTGCTCAACTTGGAGAACAGGCTGGCTTGGGGGTATCTCATCAGTAATTATAAATATCTGAGAGGGTAGTAAAGAAGATGGAGCCAGACTTTACTCAGTGTGCCCAGTGACAGGACCAGAGGCAATGCACATAAACGGACTCACAGGAGGCCCTGTCTGAACATCAGGAAACACTTTTTTTAGTATAAGGCTGACTGAGTCCTTGAACAGGTTGCCCAGATAGGTTGTAAACTCTCTAGACTTAAAGATATTTAGAACATGACTGGACAGAGTCCTAGGCAACCCTGCTTGAGCATGGACGTTGGGCCAGACGGTCTCCAGAGGTCCCTTCCCACTGCAACCACTTTCAGGGAAGTGACATTTCCTGGCATTAAAGTATTCATGCTGGTTTAAACTGAGGTCTCACATGACTATAAAATCCAATGTTTGTAAGAAATATTTTCCCATATATAGGAGAACAGGTGCCAGACAACAGAAAAAAAAAAGACATTTTTAATAGGCTCAGTATGATTGTCACAGTTAAACATCATTGTACAGAAGGAAGGCTCTGAAGTTCACCCTTTTGTGGGGTTTATAGAGGTGTTACTGGGAAGCAGTTTTTATCCATAATGCATAAAAGACTTTGAGATAAGACCGACGTCTTTTACCTCCATATGACTCATCCAGAAAAACTTATTGTTACATATTTTGATCTGAAATTAGCAAACATGAAGGAAGTTTATCTAAGTCAACAGCTGTCATGTCTGTAGTCACTCCTGTGTAACTTTAATTATTGTTGTATGTCTGTCTTGTGCTGTACTGTACAGGAGAAATATGGAAGATCTTGTTTTTTACAACCAGCTGCTCTGAAAACACAGTATTGTGTACCTTTTTACTGCAATCACACACTGAAAAGCCAGGCCACTAAAAAGGGAGTTGAGGTCTCTCAAGTCTGTTCTTCTTGAATGAACACTAAAATCACTGAATAAAGAGATAATTTTGATGATTTTAAATATATATGAATATTTTTAATTATCTAGAGTATCTATTTGGTCAAGTCTCTTGGCAAACATGCAAGAAAATAGCTTATGAGGAACAGAAGATAAATAAGGGTAGAATATTGCAATTTATTGTGGAGGCATGAAAATTATAGCTGAGACCACTTTGGAAGACTTGCAATAGCAGAAATTTTCAGATGGTTCCTAGCTGGCATGGGTGCTGTATAGGTTGATGCATGCCAGGCATCACAAACTCCAGGTAGCCCTGGCTGCTGGCTGTCATCCATCAGCTTCTGATATGGCAGCATTTCACTCTGGAGAGAGAGCTCCCAGCGTGGGTCAAGGGGAGTGGGAAGGGTTTCTCATTGTTTAGCAGTGGTACGCCATATACACAGGCAGTTAAGGAGAAGCTCTGAACTGTGTAAGAGGAGTTTGGGAGCAGGTAATATTTGGGAAGACAAAGTCTCAGTTCTTACTGTGCTGATGGAGCTTGAAGAGTTGTTTTCCCTAGTGCAGCACTAGTCTCTCACCCACTCATGGCTCCTTTTCCCAGCTAATCTCCACACCCTCTCCTTACCAACCTCTATCCATGCTAGTCTCCTTGCCCCTTCCTACACTCCTTCATCCAATTTATGCCCACAGGACTAATCTTTATCCTGTTTGGCTACAAACTGCTCTTTTCTAGGCAGATTGGGCCCAGCAGTCATGTTGTTTGGAGCACAGATGGGAGAAGTTTTCTTCCTTCATTTTTATTTCAAATGCTCAAGCTGCAGTTGGTGCTGATCTGCAGTGCTGGAGAAGGTCTTGTTCTGTCTCCAGATGAGCTTTGCTGGCTTGAGCTGGTGCAGTCAAGAGTCTTCAGGGAAGGTAAATGTTAAGACTGCAGAAATTTCTGCTAGGAATTAAATTGCTGCATTGCTAAGAGGTGACCAGCTTTGGGCAGCACTTTTATGAGGACGACTCATTTAGTTTGGCAAGACACTGTCTTTGACCATGGTACATCATCCTCATGCCACAGACCTGCTGCTGCAGAGGTCTGGGCAGAAATATTCTGTATTGCTTCTATGATATTATTGCTGAGACACTGAGAGCAACAGTTAAAAAAATGGGGTGAGAGTCTAACACACAAAATCTTTTGAAGTAATAAGGAGCAGGTATGGTCTGTGGAGCAGAGAGGCTATAGCAGAGAGTTGAATGTGTAGAAAAGAGCTGTAAGAACTTTGGCAGGAGGAAAAGCAGTGGACACTTCTCCCTAGCTGACCATCCCCAGCTGCCAGAAATTTTCATTTCAATCCCTTTTATGATTACATGTGCCATGGATTTTCCTTTAAAGCTATGCTGGGTTTTGACATGTTGAAACAAGCTGGAGTTTCCCTTCTGCAAAATTTTTAGAGGGAGAGGTTAATATGGCTCAGTGCCACAATTCACTGGTCTCCCAGTGTGCTCCAAAGTAGCATTGCTCAGCAAGAAAATATAGTCCTTTCACGAGCACTGTCTGTCGCTCTGTTGGTGCTGTGTTGGAATTGGATATTTTGACTCAAAACACAATTTAGCATGCAAAGATTGTTCTTGGGATCTGCCATTGAGGAGCTGGAAGCTTCTCATGGGAATTTAGAGGGATGAGCATTTTGCATGATTGATCCCAGAGCTCCGAAACAAGTTCATCTATAGAGCATCAGATATAGCCTATAGAAGGTTATAGTGCTGCATTACATAAACGTTGCTGGCACACACTGGGCGCCCTAACTAACTCTGACAAAATTATTTTGTTTGAGAAACATATCAAAGCAATCTGAACATCAGGAGTTATATACAACTCTTAAAAACTCCTTTCAAATTCTCCTGGGACATCTCAGGATTTATTCAGTTGACTTCAAGCATGGCAGAACAGCATCTGAGGTAAAAAGTACAGGCTGTTTGCATTTGCTTTGCCAATATGTGGCTGTGGGGAGATCCTGTGCAGATAAACTGATTTGTGTAACAGAGCGTTTGCAAACAAGGGTGCAAATTTGACACTGTAATGCGATTAATGACACGATGTAATAGGGAGTGCCAAAGAACTCTCTGATCTGGAAGCTGGTTGGCTCTTTGTGCTGATGAATGATACCCAGGTGGATTGTCAGCTCTGGCACAAAACACAAACAAAACTTTCAGGTTCTTCAGTGCCATGCCTGCACTGCACAATGAGTTCACTTCTAAGGGTACATCAGAGGTCCCAGGGAGGGCCTAGAAGACCACTGACTGCTCCTCTTTGAAGTGCCTACATTGAACAACAAGTACTCCTCCTCGATGCATAGCATACAGCCACTGGTTCTTGTCTCCCAAAAAGGCTTTTAGCCCTTGTCTGCCCCTGAGCTGGCCTATGGTCTCTTGTTGCCACTCCACCTCAGGTCTGTGCCCACCCACTGCCACTGACTGCCAGCAGGATGAGGAGCACCACCTCCTCGGCAGGGTGGATATGTATAAGATGACACCTGCAGTATCTTACCTTCTCTTGAGAATGAAAGACACTTATAGAGACAAAGCCCATCTCTAGAGATGTATGTTTGGAAGAGCCAGACCTATGAGGGATGGGCAATGAAGAAGAGAACCTTTTCACTCTTTGCCTCTCTAGCAAGTTAGCTGAAGTAATAAGGAGTCTAAGGGCTCCTGAGGCAGGAGAGTTTGAGGAGAGACAGTCAATAACAGTTATGCTGAAAAGTAGTTGGTTAAGAACCAAATTAGAAAAGGCCAGTCCTTACCTGCTTTTGGTCTTTTTAGTAGTGACAGAGCCCTTTTCTCTATATTTTTAATTTCTCCATTCCTCCAGGTGGATGTCTTGATGAACTGTTTGTGAGGTTGGCTAAAAAAAAGTATGAGGCAATTTAAGACAAATAGCAAATGCCTGTTTTTAATGCTGCCTTTCTACCAGGACACTAACCATGCTGTTGTCCTGACCTGGGGTCAGCAACAGGAACAGTCTGGTCCCAAACAAAGGCTTTTAGGCTTTTTCTCTGCATGTGGGTCCTTTTGGGCTGCTGGTGGCATGAGGCCACCACCAAGAACCCTGTGAGAACTACATGATGTAGCATAGTCAAGGGACTAAGCTACAAGGATGATTCTTGTGGTGGTGGGAGATCCCCAGGGAAAATTTCCTTGTCTTCGCAGTCCCTGTTGATGTGTATTCAGACACAATGCATGTTCCTGTGAGAGTTAATGTGTGCTGCAGTCCTGAGACTGCAAATTCTGACAACTGTAAAGCCCCACTGTAGGATGGAGATATGCTGTTGACATGGGTGGATTTAAAAGAAGAATAACTGAGAGATGTTTTGAGAGCTGAATGATCTTCCTTATTTTTTGCATTCTTTTTTTTTTTCTTTAATAGGCTTTTCAGTAGCAAAGGCAACCCCCAGCAAAGGCTGGCATCTCATTGTCTCAGGCATCATTCAAATACTTATTAAAAGGTTTCTTTATTTCAAAGAATTTACAGTCTAAATAGGGCAGACAAAGCGATGCGGGAAAGATGACCACATCTTCACAAGCAAATAAAGTATGAGAGGGCCTATTCTCTGGCCCTTCAGGCCAGTCATGGTGTGGGTTGTGTCCACCCGGCTAAGCACTCCCCCACAGTGACTGGGAAAGGGGGAACTCCTCCATCCAAGCTGCCTGCTGGGGCAGTCCCTGCTGCATGCTGTCCTCTGAACTGTGCACTGACATTGTCTGGGGGAAACCAAGTCAGCATGGACCAAAGCCATGTGAGAGAGTGTGTTAACAATTAAAGAGTGTAGACAATCGTGGGCCAGTACTTAAGTCCTTGCCCTGGCCTTGTTTTAATTACCATTTGCATGAATCAATTTTTGACCAAGATTTTGTGGGAAACACATGACAAAGCCTGAAATCCAAGCTTTATCTTCTGAGTCTTTCTCTGGTGCTTCATATATCATTCCTTCCCTCTCATTAATTAACTTTTCATATTCCTTTTGTGCTACATTAGTGTTTAGAAACAAGTCCTACTGAGGATGTCATGAGTTGGACATGAGCAGTAGCATGGAAAATTATACCGCACTAGAAGTAGGCTTCTAGTGGATAGGATCAACAAATAGTTTAATTTGATAACTAGTTTTACCATTTTAGGAAAACAGAAGATACCTTAATGGAGTAAGAGAGCATGTCAAGGGAATGTGTTCGTTGACAACTGATTTAATTCCTTCATACATCCTCTCTTTGGTCCTCAGCTTGGATATAGCTACTCATCTCGTACAGACCATCTGGAGGAACAGTTTAAAAATCCAGTTTGAAATTATTTGTCTGTAAACTGAGAATTCGTCTCCAAACTGTGTAGCTGAGATTTTATCTGGTTTTATGATTGCCTCTTGAACTAGTGCAAAGAGCACACTCCCCAACCTACCATCAAGAGGGTCAAAGACTGAAGCAGAAGAAAGACCAGTTACCAAAGTGAAGTCTTTAATCTCCAATTTTCATTTGCAGATATTACCGGGGGAATTATCAGAAATACCTTAAGACAAGTGGTATAGGATATTCCTTGGTGCTAGGCCAGGCTTGGGTATGAAGTTCTTTGCCCACTCTGAGGGCAGGTCGCAGTAATTCAGAAGTTCAAGGCAACCTAATCCGTAAGGCATCAACATCATCAGCAGGTTTTCTGACATGGAGGATACGCCTGGAAATGTTGCTCTTGAAAGGAGCTAGGTATCTTGCAGTCTATGAAACTTCAAAGCAAGCTTAAGAGAATATGAGAAAGTGGTTGTGGTGGTTTTGAGGTTTAGAGGGAGCAATCCTTTCATTTCCCGCATAGTTGGCCTGTGACTCTTCCTTGTCTTAGGTCAAGATGTAAAACGGAGCAGAAAAGGATTATCACCTTATTACTTGTGTGTGCAAGGATCACTGAATGATGACTCTTGACTGTTCCCTGGAAGGCCCATTACCAGCTATGTGACTTTTCAAGCCTCCCGGTCCATGAAATCTGCATTCTACTCAAGAAACTAAAATAGAAGTATTTATAACATCTCTTAACATCAGGACAACAGGATTCAGAGGTGATAAACAGAGCAAATTACAAGACTTGTCTAAGGATATATATGAAATATGTTGTTGAAGCAGACACCATCGGCTGTCCCAGACTATGTTTGGCGTATGCATTCCACAGAGAAAGAGTTGCCATCTACTGCCTTTCTGTGTCAGCAGACAAGGCATTTACAGGCATTCATAGACCATGCTCAAAAGTATCCAGCAAGGTCCAAGTGGAAGAATAGGACAACCTGTAAGTAAGAGAGGACCCAGAGAATTAATTTAATAAAGCCGAAAGGCTCCCCCTTGTGAAATGCAGTGATAAGATCTCTTTGGTCCCCTCAGCAACTAGATATTAGACTAGAGGGAGCTGGTGGAAGAGTTCACCAAGCCACTCTCCATCATTTACCAAGAGTCCTGGCTCTCTGGAGAGGTCCCAGAGGATTGGAAGTTGGCGAATGTCACGTCAATCCACAAAAAGGGCTGCAAGGAGGACCCGGGAAACTACAGGCCTGTCAGCCTGACCTCAGTGCCTGGTGAGGTTATGGAGCAGATCATCCTGTGTGCAATCACACAGCACCTACAGGATGGACAAGGGATCAGACCCAGCCAGCACGGGTTTAGGAAGGGCAGGTCCTGTCTGACCAACCTGATCTCCTTTTATGATCTGGTGGATGAGGGGAAGGCTGTGGATGTGCATAGTCCTGGAAAAGCTGGCAGGACCAGAGAGTGGTCGTGAACAATACTGTGTTAGAAAATTTGCAGATGACACCAAGCTGGGGGGGGGGGGTGTTGATCTGCTAATTTGCTAATGTCACACTTGATCCCCTTGTCCAGATCATCAATAAAGATATTAAACGGGGCAGGACCCAACACTGATCCCTGGGGGATACCACTAGTGACTGGACGCCAGCTGGATGCAGCACCGTTCCCCACCTTTATTATCTAGCTTGCTAATTTTTCTCTTTCTGAACTGAAGAACAGCAGCTCCCAGATTGCAGTCTCTAGTTAATATCAGTGGCTGCTACTCCTGCTGCTGTTGTTTCATTTACACAGACTTCTCCCAAACACTAATCATTTCATCAGCATTCAAAAAAGACATTAAAGATGTGCACGTATAATTTTTCCTCCCTTTGTAAGAGACAACAGTGGGGGTTACTCAAGGGAAAATCTTAAAATAAGGTCATTATTCTATTTCCACAGGCTGCTCTTTTCTTTCATCTGCAAGTTAATTTTCTAATATATTAATTGTTCACAATAGAAAGTAGCAAGCAGACTGAAAACCAGTGGGATTGTTTCTTTAGTAAGTGGTAACATTACTCTTGAAATAATGAGGAGACCTTGATAAGTGACTTGGAAAATATTTTTTTCCTTTTGTTTATAGCTGGAAATTAATTTCCTTCAGGAGAGAGGTTCAGTCAAGGTGAGGATGCTCAAAAGGTGTTCTGTGAATGGAATCTCATGCTTATGTTTCCTGAGTGTATATTCTAAAGATTGTAGTTGTGTTTAACCAATTCACACCCTCGAGTCCATTACCTGCAACATCAAGCCAGCTCTCTGCTAGAAAAGATAAACTACACTGAATATTCTGAGGCCATTCTGCCCTTTATCTCTCCATAGGAGCTCATAACTGCCCTGTGCTCGTTGCTGTGTGTGCTTCAGGGTGAACCCTCTTCATCTTCCTCTTTCCTTCATGGGAGAATGAAAGGCATGCCCACTGCCCTCAACTCACCTGTGTCCAGCTGGGCAACTGCATCCTTCGGGAATGCTATAACAATATCATTTACAAATTGCTTGTGGGTCATAGGCTGAGGAAATTTTAAAATATTCTCCTAGCCATTTCAGTCCATTTGTTGTCCCAGTTGTTGTCTTGTGGATTCAAGCAAGAAGCAGTAAGAGATGGGTATATTTTTCTTCCTCACTTCTTTTTGTATGTGGAACTAAATTAGATCTCTGTGCTGCAGCCAGGCTATAAAAGGGGCTCCAGTGCAGGCAGGGCAGGTGATTCAAAACAAAAGGCCTTGATTGAAGTGGTTACAATACACAGAACCACTAATGGTATTCTGGGCCATTCAGTGTGGTTTATAGCATTGTACGACAACAAACAAAGATGAAACTCACTGTGCTTACTGACTCAAGAAATTTTTTCTTCAATTTATTTTCCCTCACTCATTTAAAGAATTTATTTTAAAGGTTTGGAACGTTTCTTTGACCTCCCCTCTCCACCCTCTACTCCCCCCTCCCCGACCATTTTCCTGTCCCCAAAGCCCCTTTTATAAAAGATATCTTTGTAAATAACCTCTTTTTCTTTCTCTGCACTGGGTTGTCCTGCCAAATTAGCTGTGCTGCCATGGAGACGTGGCATCAGCAATCCTTGTTCTTTTTCTGTAGGATTTCACTAGGCCCTTGTCTCAGGCTTTGGCTAAATTAGAAAAAAATAATGAGATATTGAATGTAAATGTTATACTCTTAACATTGTTGGTAATGGTGTTGTAAGTGTTATAATATCTCACAATGCAGCGCATCTTAGTTTTTCTCTGAATACATGTAACTGTTGGGTTTGAGTTTATCCTTACAATTTAAGCAGGATATCAATACTCTTGTTTACCAAATAAGCTTGTTAGAGAGATAGTAATCTATATGTGTCTAAACAGTGAAGAAAAGAGATGAACTTTTTAAAAATTATGTCATCTATTTATTTTTCTTGTTTGATGTCTCTATAACACATACTTCAACATTTAGCAACGTAATAATCAAGGCCATTTATTTACAAAACGGACAAAACAGTATCTCTGTTGTACCTATTACTGGAAATGACACTCCTGTGAAACTTGCTGCACATAACACGTGAGATACATCCTATTTCCTGTCCATATTTCTTGTATCCTGTGTACAGTCAGTGCTGCAGGAGATAGGTTGCTTCAGGAGCGTAAGGAAAACTTTTTTCTGTGGGAAAACTTTAGACTCTGACATTTCCTGATGGAAAAAGACAACTCAAAACCAACTCCGACAAAAATTTCTCTGCAATCTCCAGAAGGGAATTTCATAAGACAATAAAAAATGTTTTTATAAATACATCAGCAACAAAAGAAGGGCTAAGGAGACTCTCCATCCTTTATTGGATATGGAAAGAAGTATAGTGATAAGGGATGAGGAAAAGCCTCAGATACTCAATGCCTTCTTTGCCTGTAATAGTAAGACCAGCTGTTCTCCAGGTACTCAGTCCCCTGAGCTGGAAGACAAGGATAGCAGCAGAATGAAGCATCCATAATCCGAGGGAAAACGATCAGCGACCTGCTACACCACCGAGACACACACAAACCTATGGGGCCATATGGGATCCACCCAAGGGTACTGAGGGAGCTAACTCAAGTTGCTCACCAAGCACTTTCCATCATTTGCCCGCTGCCCTGACTCGCCGGGGAGGTACCAGTTGAGTGGAAGTTAGCAAACGTAATTCTCATCTGCAAGAAGGACTGAAAGGAGGATCCAGGAAACTATAAGCCTGACAGCTTGACCTCAGTGCCAGGGAAGGTCATAGAGTAGATCATCCTGAGTGCTATCACCTGGCGCATGCAAGACAACCAGGGGATTAGGGCCAGCCAGTGTGAGTTTATGAAAAGCAGGTGTTGCTTGACCACAGAATCACAGAATATGCCAAGTTGGAAGGGACCCATAAGGATCATTGAGTCCAACTTCTAGCCCTGCACAAGACTATCCCCAAGAGTCACTCCATGTGCCTAAGAGTATCATCCAGACACTTCTTGAACTTGGTCAGTCTTGGTGTTGTGACCACTTCCCTGGCGAGCCTGTTCTAGTGCCCAACCATTCTCTGGGTGAAGAACCTTTTTCTAATATACAACCTAATATCTAATTTTTTAATCTAATATTTTTCTAATGTCCAACCTGATCTCCTTCTGTGACAAGGTGACCTGCCTGGTGGAGGAGGGAAAGGCTGAGGATGTTGTTTACCTGGTTTTCATAAAGCCTTTGACACCATTTCCCACAGCATTCTTCTGGAGAAAATGGGTGCCCATGGCTTGGATGGGTGCACTGTTCACTGGGTAAAAAACTGGCTGGATAGTTGGGCCCAGAGAGTGTAGGTGAATGGAGTTGCCCAGGTGGCAAGAAGGCCAATGTCATCCTGACCTGCATCAACAATAGTGTCTCCAGCAGGACCAGGGCAGTGATCATCCCTCCATACTTGGCACTGGTGAGGCTACATCTTACTTACTGTGTCCAGTTCTGGGCCCCTCACTCAAGAAGGACCTTGAGGTGCTGGAGAGCGTCCAGAGAAGGGCAACAGAGCTGGGGAAGTGTTTGGAGCACAAATCTTCTGAGGAGTAGCTGAGGGAACTGGGGATGTTTAGCCTGGAGAAAAGAAGGCTCAGGGGGGCATATTGCTCTCTACAACTATCTGAAAGGAGGTTATAGCCAGGTAGAGGTCGCTCTCTTCTCCCAGGTAACAAGACAAGAGGAAACAACCTCAAGTTTGACAGGGGAGGTTTAGATTGGATATTTGGAAAAATTTCTTCATAGGTAGTCAGAAAATGAACAGGCTGCCCAGGGCAGTGGTTGAGTCACCTTCCCTGGATGTATTTAGAAGATACGTGGATGTGGCATCTGGGGACATGGCTTAGTGGTGGAGTTGGCAGTGCTCAGTTAGTGGTTGGACTTGATATCCTGAAAGGTCTTTTCCAATGTAATGAATCTATGATTCGATGATTCATGTGGAGGAGTCAGATTTTCAAGTAGATTTATATTGCATGTCTGGAGCATGGTTTTCTCAAGGCAAAACTTCAGCTGGGAGACAGAGCAAGTACTGCAGAAGGGATTCCTTTCCATGCATTACTTATAAAGGTAGATGAGCTTTCTAGTCCACAGTTACTCAAAGTTTGTTGTTAAATAATGTACTTTCTCCTCTGAATCTGTACATCAGTGACAGGACTAATAAGGAACCATTAACATCATCCTGAGAGCTGACAAGTGGTTAAGCAGCAATGAAGTTAGATAATGAGACCTTTCCCATCCCATGTTTTCGCTACCCTGAGGGAGACTCAGGGGAATTTTTGAATGAATTAATGTGAAAAAAAGAGACAGAGCTGCATTTTGAGTTTCAGTTTTCCAGGAATATTTTTTTGCATTGCAGCGTCAGTTTCCTGTTCTTCCTCAAAAGATGCCATATCAATGGCTTTTTAGCAGAAATAAGCAATAGAAAATGAACAAAAAAATTCCCTAGGAAACTTCACCTCTCCTCCTCCCCTCCCCACCACTGACACTGTATTTGCAAAATAGGTCAACGTTCACATTGAAGCCATTGAGTTTGCACAATCACTTCCCTTTTTGAAGATGTCACCTTATGGTATTGACCCTTTCCACAGCAGCTGGAAATTCCCTCAGTAAGACTACCTGCGCAATCCCTGCCCTACAATGATCCTGACTGGAGTCAAGACTTTGTTATGAAAATTATCATTCTCATTGCTAACAGGAACAATATAGAGAGTCTGGAAGAGTAAAAGGTAAGAAAGTCCCTTTGAATTTACTTCCTCAAGTGTTCCTTACAACATACTCTATGAGAAAAAATGATCTCTAGAGCAACTGTAATTTGGGCATGAAGTTCCCCATCTGAGTGGCACAGTTCACAGGTGGACCCTTCATGCACTGTGGCATTACTTGAAAAGGTACCTAGAATCGTTTCCAAAATGCCTAAAAGAGCATTTGCCTTTGAACGTCTGACAGCCGTAAATGTACTGATTGGACACCAGTGTAAAGCTGATGTATGTTCGCTGAAGTCTCAGTGGTCTAGCACTAATGTGGTGTTACAAACATTAAAGCCACAAGCTATCAGAAAATTCCTAAACTGAAGAGAATTTTCTGCTCCTTCCAAGATCTACTTTGCTGTTCATTCAGCTTCTTCATGCCTCACTGGGTTCAGGATTCCCAGCTTCTTTCTCGCAACTATAACTGTCCATGAGTCAAGCTTGACATTTGAGGTTGAGTTTCTAGACACAGATCAAGCTCAAAATTATTCTCAGCCTTGGAGGAAGGGGATGTGTTGGCCTTTCTACTGCTCAGTAGCAACATCTGCTGGCTGTGGAGGATCAGCTGTTAGGAAGTCCAGTTAGAGGCAACTGGAGAACAGCTAAAAAGAACAGATTTTCAACACAGAGATCTTGAGCAACATATTGTCTGGAGGAAACAAGGTGCTAGATGTAATTATGGACCATGTGTTGGTTGGTCTAGGGTAAACTGCTTTGGAGCACAAAGGAGTCCAAAACAGCTGCAATGGATGGAGTCCCTTCTCTGGCTGAGACTGCAAGAAGAGTAAAATATTAATCATCTTTTGCTCATTGCTATTACATCCTTTTGTGGAGCCAGAGCTTGCAACTGTATCAAACTGCTAAAAGCAAAGAAGTGGTATCTTTACTTCCTCCCTCACATCCCAGCTAGACCACAGCAGATCATTCCAGGAGAAATAGCGGATTTCAGTGCCAACCCCTTATCTGAAGAGCTTTTCTTGTACTCACAACTCAGTACTGGTCCAAGACATGTGGCACAACTCTTCAGGTTGTCAGCACTATGGTTATGTCCTTCTGGCTTGAAACTCCATGGTTTTAGGAATTCCCTTTATTTTCAAGTGGTTACTGCCTGTGAAACAGCAAGAGAGGGAAGTATAATGTGCATCCCTCATTTTCTTGCAGAAAAAGCCAACCAAATAATCACACATGGACATCTGAGACACTGTAAAATTAAACTGAGGATTCCTGCTGATAAATTATAGAACATCTGGAGGTGTTCAAGAAAAACTGAATATTAAATGCTTCACTGCAGTTTCCTCCTACCCTCTGATGCTGGGTCAGAGAGCAGTGTTACGTGACATGAGGTCAGAAGTTGTTGACTGTGCTACTGTTAGTAGGACACAGTACCTATTCCCGTCCTACATGGACCAGTGGAAAAAGCAAGGACTGCCTTTCCTATGAAGATGAAACAATTGTGAGAACCAACTTTCATACATAACAATAAAAGACAACCTCACAAAAAACCAGAGGCAATATTATCAGGGACATTTTAAGAAATGCTATTCCTCTCAGCACAGCATGCAATTGTCTTTCAAAAGTATGTTTCTACAGCTGTTTAATTAAAAATATTATTTATGTAAGGACACATTTCCTATTTAAAGTGGTGATTATCATAAATTTTATTATGCTAAGGGATATTTTTAGTGTTTAAATCAGTTCATAAAACACCTACTCTGCCCAGTTGTAGTTAACTTCAATATAAAACCAAAGCTCTGCAATCTCAGTATTTTGCAGTTTATTTTAATGTATTTAAACCTTGTTTACTCAAGGGAAATATTCTTTCATTAGTGCATTTGAGGTAAGAATAAACACAGTAAATACCACAGGTTTAAATAAAACATAATGATAATAATGATATAATAAATGACATAATGATAATCTGAAGATAAAATATTGGATCATTTTCTAATATTTGTTCTCTGAAATGTACACAAACACTCTGCTAAGTATCTCAGTATATGATATTTCTTCAGATCCAAATAAACCCTACTACATTCTGCAATTCTGAGCTCTCTAATAAAATTTAAAGTAGCCCAAAATGTTGGCATTCTTTCAATAAAAGAAGGTTGAATTAAGGTAAGACAATTTTGTCTCTTGAATTTGAAAGGTCAGATAAGACTGACTGCTATGAGGCAAATTCCCTTTCCTGTTCTTCTGTTTTGGCATAATATGTTTTAAGAGGGAGTTACTTAAATGACCACAGGTGTTGTCAGCTTGTAACTTATCTCTGGATGAATGCAGTATGTTATAAACAGGTCTTTGTTCTAATTAAGGAATTATTTTTAAAATAACTCACTGTAATGTAGAAGACCCCTACAGATAATTCAGTCACTCTTTTTGATCTTTGTTATACATCATCCTTACAGAGCTTAAAATCTCCTACTGGACAGTCTACTGAAGAAAAATAATTTTTAATAGTTCAATAATATTTCAAGATTCTTTCACTACATGCATAAGCACTTTGGACTCCAGGTACTCAGAATTTACATAAGTTCAGGACTGATGAAATGAACTGTCTGATACAGTTGTGATTTTTTTCTGGTGGAGGAAGAAAACCAAAATATTGGCTAAAGGCCAAAAGATCAAGTGATAACTCATTTTTTCATATTTTCAGCTTCAGGTGAGGGATTAGCTTAAAGGAAATATTCATGCTTCAGTTTGGAAACAAATTTCCACCAATTTGTTTCTTTTAACTTGATGTGTACCTCAAAGTCAACATCAGCTTCTTGGCTAAGGATGCTGATGTAAAATTATGCTGAAGTACAAACTATTTGTTTCGTACTTTCAGAAATTTCTAAGGTATCATATTCTGCTAGAAAATAAGCAGTTAATGAAATATTTACTTTTCAGTTGTGTGTAACAAACATCAAATAACCCTTATATGAGACAACAGTAACAACAGAGGAATAAAATACACACTTTTAATCAAGTCCATAGTTGTTTTCTCAATGAAAGGAAAACTAATGCATTGTTGATGAGACACAAAGATCTGTTTCTTCCAAGATTTGTCCTTTAACTGTGGGTGACTCTTGAAAAGCAACATTTAATTACCTGTTAGGTCAAAGATCTGTATGAAAGACATAGGTAAATCAGAAGTGATAAACGTCTGCTGCTTTTGCAGCTTCTGGATTGTTTTTTATTGATTTCCATCTTTCTTTTGACCTAAGAGTTTCTTATTATAAATCATGTTGAAGTTGTTATTCGGTCCTTCTGTTCAGTAGTCCACCTCATGTAAATGGCAAATTTTGCTTCAGCTTCAGCAAATTTTATGGTGAATATTACTGATTTTTCTGATCCATATGAAATAAATTTGTTGGTCATCCTAGGGTGGATACCTTTTTCTCAGAGACTGGATCTTCATTGGTTTTTCTTCATCAGTGTCAAAACTGAAGTCCTTACAGAGATATACAACTGAAAATACAGACATATTATGTAAACTCAGACTTTGATCATGATCATCATGTGTCCTGTCCCCACCTCTAGTTGTCTATGGACAAGTTTTCAAACATTACTAGCATTTAGCTTATGGTGAACTTAAGAAACAAAAACACCTTTGACACCAATACGTTAAATTTAAGAATAATCCTAGCCTCAGGTCTTTAATTAATATTCAGATTACAGCTGAAATAATTTCTGCATAAAATTTTTGTGAAATTGTGGATTCTTTAGTTTTAAAGAAGCAACTTAATGTAACTGGGATATGATGGTTAAGATTCTATCTCAAAAAAACAGAGGGTTAGGGAAAAGATTATTCAGCAAACTTGCTGAGGTTCAGGGTGTGTAAGTACTCACAAAACTACACTTTATTTCCTAATTTGTTGCCTTCCTTATCCCAGGCTGTTTAGTGCACCAGCAGACGCTTCACTGCAAACCCAGTGGGATTTCTACCTTTTTTGAGGGACCTCTCCTCGTACTCATTATCTTTGTTGGAAAAGGACACATTAGAGCAGGCCTTCCCCTACCATCAGGGGGCCCATGTCTCTTCCAAAGCCTCACAGGTATAAAATTGTCCTCTTGTAATCCTTCAGACTTCCCAGCACCTGCAATACAGGAGTGCAGTTTTGCAAAGTTGCCTTTGAACTGAACACCTCCTCTGGGCTCCCCCAAACCACTTTAAGGAATCCTGGCTAAAGCTCGTGTTTGGGAAAAGAAAAACACTATACAGGGGCTGTGTAGTGGCTGGAGTCACTACTCACTGTGCTTTTGCAAGAAAACATATTGCCTACAACCTACAGTAGTTGTTACACATTAGTCTCTTTCTGGAAGTTTCTTGTCTTGCATCCTCTTTTCTTACATGATGCAGAAGTAAAAGGCAGAGGACTGGATTATAAGCATGTTTTAACAGGCAAAGTCTCCCATACAAACCTATATTCACAATTTTCATTTCAGATATGTAATTTAGTGCAGTTTTAGGACATCACAAAAGAAAACCCCTTTTTGGTCCCTGCTTTGTGGTAAGTGTTTTGTTATGAGCCTGTGACTTTAGGCTAAAATCTACACTGAAAAATGTGGTTTAATTAATGGTTATATTGTTTAGTGTCACCCTGCTAAAGCTAGATTAATTGATTCACCCTTCTTGTTACTGGTATACCAAATCCAAGAAATAAAAGCTAGTCCTTTCTAATTGCAAGCAAGTGGGATGCTCTGTGCCAGCCCTCCTCTGCCTTCCATAAACCTGGAGCTCAGCTTCTCTTATCCACACCTAGCACAGAGTAACCAAGGCAAGGAACATGTTCCCTTCTCTGTCATTACTTACCCAGCTGAAATGGGCACAACCTCTCACTGAAACAGCATTATTCCAACAATTTAAAGCAAAACAAAATGACCAAAAGAATAAAAAATGTCCAACGTTAATGTCCAGGCACATTTTTCACAATGCTGCCTGGGACGAGTTCCCAGTGTAAATTTAACAGCAAAAATCCTTTGTTGCCAGATTAAGCCCTTGCACAAATATGTTTTTACTTTAAGGAAGTTCAAGCAAGGCTGAGAGGGAGGGTGGAGAGAGTTTGAAAGAATCCCAGCCAGGTTGCATAGAAAAGGAAGGAGGAGCTGAGTATTTTGACCATAGGCATGGAGGGGGAAGCCCAACATTGTATTTAGTTAAAGAATGAGCAAATTGGAGTTGGAGCAACTTTAAGAGCTGGTTAATGACTCCAGTATGAGTCCGGTGGAGCAGAGAGTTTTGTATGGATCAAGCAAGATCATCATGTGGTAGGGATGCGACTGCTAGTGTGAAATCTCATATGCCATCGAAATCCTGACTCCTGCCTTCTGTCACTTTTCTGGTCTCTCTTTGGCATATTCCTTCCTGTTGCAGTCATGCTCAGGAGATGGTCTGACACTAAACCTTTAAGAGTGGATGTCTGGAGTGGGTCACTGAAGACCCCAAGATGTTTATATGTGACTAAAAGAAGTTTAGTTACATATAAAAGCAGGGTAGATCCTGCAGAGCTTCCAGCAGTGTCTTGGAATAAAACTTGTCCTTCCTTCACAGACATGTTATTAATTATGAACCACCCACCTCTGCAAATCCATGAGTTCACCAATCTGTTCTTAAAATGACTTTACCTGTGTTCTGGAGTTTGCATTGTTGCTGCAAGCCATTCCTTTTTTCCTTCTTTTGGCAATTACAATATGTCTCACTGCATCAACGAAATGAAGTGATAAAGACACATTTCTGCTAGTGTGAAGTGTGTGGAAATTTACTCACTGATCTTTCTGTTAATTAGAAACTTTTAGAATAAAAATATTTCTGCTAGTCACCTTGGGTTAGTGAGCTTCTGTGTTTGGTCATTTGTCTGTGAAAGGTGCTGGGCTGCAAATTCTGTCTATTTCATATGTATCAATTATTGCTTTTGCTGACCTTTGTTGAGGAGGAAGGTTTTGGAAAAGGAAATCATGATTTCATTTTCCCAGAAAAATGCTGGCAACACGACTGACGTTTTGAGCACTGTTCATTTCAGAAGGGCACTGGGAAGAAGAAAGCTCTTTGGGAAGGTGGGTGGGAAAAATAAGAGAGGCTGCAGGTTCACGACTGTTGTAATGCTGTTTTATGGCTGCTTTTCAGGTTTATCTTCAATATTAGTTTGCTGTCCATCTCTCAGGTTTGATCCATGAATGATTTGACTGGTTCCTTCCGTTGGTTTACATTTCATATCTAGTGCCTGCTATGCTCCCAGTGATGGAGGTGGGGCTTTGATGTGAACCTGCCTCCTCTCCCCTCCTTGGCATGCCTTCCCAAGCTGCCACCAGGGTCTCATGTTGATCCCTGCAGATGTTCGCACAGTTTTCCCCAGTCACACCAGCCCTCTTGGAGCAAAGTCAACACATGGAGGATGAGTTCTGTCATTACTGGAAGCTCAGACCAGGGGCACCTGGGAAAGGAACACCTAACACTGACCACTGACCCCTGCACTTCTCTCTTGTCTCCCTGCCTTGGAGATGGTGGTTTCCTCAGTGGTGACCATAATTCACAGCTGTCATGGTGGCTCATCCCTCTTGACTGTTTGTGAAAGATACTCTTCACTTTCAATAAAGAACTCGTTCTGCTGACCACTGCCTGGATAGTATTAAAATCCTGGGTTTAGGATCCATCCAGAATCCATCTTCTACTCAATTGTGAGGATTCCCTTCAAATCCAGCCTATGGCAGAGGTATGCATAATGCATATTTATCTATGCATTGAAACCTCCTCCAATGTCCTTCCCGTAAAAGTACAAGAATGCTTTTTTTCTGGTTTGCTGAATGTTTCCAGGAAGCCCATGAAAAAATTGTATCAGTGTCTCAGGATCCAATACTAGGACATTTTGCTGGATTTCCATCACAAATACTTTATTTCACTCATTTTTTTAACATCGTTCTTTAATACTTCCTCTGTCAGTATTGATTATTCCTCTCTTTTGAAATTATGGCTCAGAGATTGATATCAGCAGTCTCTCATGCTCACTGCACATGGAGGGATTCTCATCTTTCCCTACACCTAACACGAGTCTTCCACATAAAGAACATCATAAAATTTAAGTTTTGTTTGAATTCTCCTGTGCTACCAAAACACACTGCTTTTACTATCTGAGGTATTAAGCACCTAGTAGCTCCTGCTGATACTTCTGCTTTTTCTGTCTTTTTTTTTTTTTTCAATACCTGCTCTTCTAAATGTTCAATGTGTATTTAATGCAATTTAGATTCCTTATGGTTATCCGTTCTACACATTTCAAACTCTGCCAGATTACCTTAGAAGTTTTTCCTCTGCCTTCACTGGCATTTGTGTCACCACAAATTGCATGGAACCTGCAGATATAATGTACAGTTTATCTTATCCAGTCCTGGTGGCATCCTGCTGGACCCGTTCCCAGATCAGGACATTGCTGTTTCTGTTTTCCCGCTGTTTGTGTCATCCAGCCAGTTCCTAGATTTTGGTGTTTTTATCCAGGCTGGAATTAAATTTGAATTCCACTTCTGCAGGTTAATTTTGTGAGGCAAGATATCAAAGGCTTAAGAAAATGCATCCACTGTGCCACATTCCTTCCATTTTAATTAGATGTTAAAAACTATCAGTGCTGCCAGGTATAATTGGATTTCTGGAAAACTAGTCAGAGAGGAGTGTGATCTGAGATGAGCTTTCAGTGAAGTGCCAGTAACTCTTACATGCTAATACCTGTTCTTGCAAGTCACTCAACTTCCCTACCTCTTTTCCCTAAATGTGAAGAAAGAGGAATTAAACTGTAAAATCAGACTTACTGTGTTTTTTTTTTCTTAAAGGTGTTAAGAGCTGATTAAAACTCAAGAAATAGGCAACACTGTTGTTTTACTTCCCCAGTTTCTGTTGGAGTTAAGGTCCTTAATCTAGTGAATGCATTCATGCTTAAATTTCATTCTTCAGTAACGTTGAAGATTTCAGATCCCGGTCCTTTCAGCATTCTCAACCCATTTGGATTAGTGAAAATGAAAACTTTGAAGATCATCACCAGCCTCACTGCGTTATTTCTTCCTTAAAAGCAATCCTAATTCCCATTTCACTTTTTATTTTTAGTTCAAGACCTCTTTGAATCTGTGTATATATTTACTCAAGGTTCAGTGCAAGGTCATCAGGTTCCCTTAAAATTTACAAACATTTCATCTTAGCTCACTGCTCTGTGGATTTATAATTTTTCTTGATGTTCTTACAGTTGGTTTTATTCCACAGTTGCATAGGGAATTGTTTATCTGAAAGCTGTTGGGGTGAAAATACAGGAATACACAAGAAAACAGGAGTTTTCTGGAGCCTTCTGACACAGGTGATGAAGGACCTGACAAGGGGAGATGGACCTCTTACCTACAAACAAGGAGGAACTGTTATAAAGGATATGAAGGTTTGGGGCAGCCTTAACTGCAGTGATCATGGTATGATGACATTCAGGATTCTGAGGAGAGAGAGCAGGGCCAAAAGCAGGATCATCACCATGGGCTTTAGGGTGAGAGATTTTGGCCTCTTCAGGGATCTGCTTGGAAGAAGCCCATGTGAGACAGCACTGGAGAGAAAAGTAATCTGGGAGATCTGGTTGATTTTCAAGGATGGTCTCTTCCAGGCTAAGAAATGGTCCACACCAATGGCAGAAAATCAAGCAAATGTGGCAGAAGGCTTGCATGGATGGCCAAGAAGCTCCAGACAAGACTCTGACACAAAAAGGAACTGAACAAGATGTAGAAGCAGGATCAGGTGAACCAACAGAAATACAGAGATGCTGTGTATGTAGAGATGGGGTTAGAAAAGCCGAAGTCCATCTGGAGTTGAATCTGGCAAGGTATGTGAAACAATATATGACAGGCTTCTGTAGATACACTGGCTGCAAAAGGAAAAGGCTGACACCATCATGAGGCCAGTCTTGTCTGCCTTCAAACTCTTCTAAGGATGGGAGGAAAGCATATATCATTTGAAGAAGGGAAGAACCCAAAACTAATAGATGATCAACCTCACCTCAATCCCCGAGAAGCTCAAACGAATATTCCTGGAAGTCATTTTCAAATATTGAGGACATGTAGGTGACTAGGAAAGGTTAACATGGATTAACAGGATTAACAAGAAGGAAATCATGCTTGACCAATCTAATAACATTCTACGATGAGATGACGAGCTTGGTGGATGAGGTAAAAGTGGTAAAAGTTGTTTATCTTGACCTCAGTAAGGCTTTCAACAATGACTGCTATAAAATCCTTATAGAAAAACTGATGAAATATGGACTAGTTAGATGAACAGTGAGATGGACTGAAAACTGGCTGAACTGTTGGGCTCAATAGGTTGTGATCAGTGGCATGAAGTACTAGTGGAAGCTAGTCATGAAGGGTGTAAATACAGAGAGTGATGCTGGGACCACTGCACCAGTTCAACCTGGAGAAGGAAAGGCTTAGTGGGGATCCTATCAATGTATATAGATACCTGGTGGGAAGGAGTAAAGAAGGAGTTAGGCTTCACAGTGGTGTCCAGTGATGGCAGAAGAGGTGGCAACACAACTTGACATAGGAAATTCCATTTAAACATAAGAAAGAACTTTTTTCAGCTACTGTAGTCAAACTCTGTGACAGGCTGCCCAGAGAGGTTGTGCAGCCTCCATTCTTGAACATAATAAAAATGTGACTAGATACAGTCCTGGCAACCTGCTCTATCTGTCCCTGATTTGAATAGGGTGTTGGATTAGGCAGTCTCCATGAGTCTCTTCCCACTTTCAGCTATTCTATGTTATTCTGTGAAATGGATCTCTAGGGTTCATTCACACAAGTTATTGCAAAGTGACAAGTGAAATCTTTTTACTCAGCAACACCTCTATATTTTTTACAGCTAGTTGTGTCCTACTCTGAATTTATTTGTATCGGTATCACATCTTCCCTGTTCTAAATGTGAATGTCCACAGAACTTTGACCACCCACAAAGCCTTCGCTCCAATAAGTCATTCATCCTTCATGGCCTTAAGGTAAGAGATTTCTCTGGATTTTTTTTAGGGGAAAATACGAAGAGTTTGTACTGCTGACCTACTTCAGTTTTGCTCTTGTAACTTTCTGATTTGGAAAAATCCCAACCCAAATTATGCAAACATTTTGATTTATTTGAATTGTGTTTTTAATGTCAGTATATGTCTCTACTGCCCCAAGAGACTCCCTGATGAGTGTGCTGCTGCTGGTGCTCTCTGTCTCCTCTGATGTTTTGACATGACTTTGGAAGGTTAGCAAGGAAACACAGGATCCTCTACCTTTAATGTGCTATTTCCTATACCCAGCTGAACAAATTGATGTAGTGGAATAAATGACCCAGTTAGTACCAGTCATGAGGTCAATGGTTCAGCTGCACCATACTGTGACAGACAAGCTGAAGAACTGATGAAGGCTGACGTTGAAAATCCTGGCTTGGAGGCAATACATCTGGCATTTGTGAGCGATTTGAAGCTAAGGAGGACATAGACATATACCTATAGGTACAGCAGCTTCTCAGTGGGAGCCTTGCTGTGGTAAAGCAGGGTAAATGCCTCAGGTCTGCAGCTGTGAGCTGCTGCATAGCAAGCTGAGACCTGCCTTGTCCTCACACATCCCTCCTGGGTGCAGGAAACTTAATAGATCCTTTGTGACACTCCCCTCATTCTCTGCTTAGTAAGTGATCTTAAAGACAGCAACTGTGAACAGGACAGCCAGATTCTGTTGTGTACAGTTAGCAAGTTGATGACCATCAGGATGTGTGTATACCAGGTGGAGGGAAACTGCTTTTTTGATGTTCTCAGAAACACTCGCTGAGTTACATAATGATCCGAGAGACCTCAAAGGCAGTTTCAGCTCTGCCATGAATTGTTGAAGTCAGGCTGGTGCCAAAGCTCCATGAAAAATTCGGAGTGAACCTGAATGCCATGAAAATCACCGCCCCCCCCTCTACCCCACTTCCATTGTATACTGACATGCATTTTCCCCTCTGTGTTTCCCACTGGAGCTTATGATTTTACAAGCATTGGAATACAAGGGAGGACAGGGGAAAAATGGCTCCTGCTGTGTCACTGGCTGCTGCCCATTTCCTTCACAGCTTTCATATGTGTGCTTGTCCTTGTTTGGCATATGGGATACTTTCCACTCCCTGGTATTTTTTGACTCATGGGCTTAAACTTCAGAAATAACTTTTGAAAAGTGCTGATATATTTTATGAAGTATATCAGTATTACACATCTAAAATGTGCCCGTGAGGGATCTTACGCTGCCTTCCTGTGACAGGGTGTTGAGACAGAGAATAGCCACAGACTGGTTGCAGCACAGTCAGGTGTGCTGTGGAGAGCCAAGAGCAGGACAGGACACCCCTTCAAGCACCACAGGAAGTGCATTGCTGAGGGGTAGCACATTGCTGCTGTAGTGAGTAATTGTGACTGTGACGACAAAAAAAGCAAATAAACCTCCTGAAGAAATACGCATGGTTTGCAGGAGCCATCACTTCCTCTTGAGTAAGATGCAGCCTCCACATTCTGTTGTGACTTGTCAGGATTAGGTAAACCACATAGGTGGGCTTGGCATTAGTTTCATTCCATTCCATTCACTCTTTCCACAATTTCTCTAAGGGGTAGCACTAAGACCATGTGGCAGGAAGGCAGCCGCAGGAATAAGTACAGCGCTTATCCCAGCTGCAGGCCGAGACGGGAGCAGAGACAAATTGTTGTGGCTGAAACAAAAGTGTGAAAAGGGCATCATGTCTCTACTGGTGCCCTTTTCTCTTGTCTGCATGGCCAGTGGCATAGTCTTTCTACTTGTCTTGACTGCTCCTTCTCTGAAAGGCCTAAAGAAAAGAGGTTCAAAAAGCAGCAGCAGCAAGATGATCTGGGAAGAGGCTACTGGTTCTTCACAGCAGCTAGCAGTTACCTGAACATTTTTAGTTTTCAGGTGCTTTTCAGATGTGTGTATACCTTTGGGCTTAACTCAAAACACAAGTCTAAATTAACATTGACTAAAACACTGCCACTGATGCTGACTGAGGCACAACTGCCTCTGCCTCCTCTCTGCAAAGAGAGAAGAAAAGAGAGTCAGAAGTAACTGGGTGTCCTTGTGTCTCCAGGCTGCCTAAGGACACATGAATATCAGAATATACAGCTTCAAAGGTGCAACGGTTGTTATGTATCCCAAACAGTTCTGATGCTGGCTGATGACACCAAATGTATATTTACTAGAGAAGGTAAGCACTTTGCAAATACTGATGACCTTCACTGCGCAACAGCACAGCTGGAGAAAAGATAAGAACAACCTCTCTGAGGTATCCATTATTTTTTGGTGCCCAGTTCAGGACAGCCAGGATTTGGCTAGCAAAGTGTGCAGAGCTGTATTTTTTGCAACACAACCAGGCACCTCCTTTCTAGCCAGGACATTGCAAGAGCTTCGTAGCAGCTCACCTCTTCCTAAAGGAAGCATCTAAAGTATATTAGATGAGCCACTGTATACAAAAGCATTTCCTTCCCCCCCCACTTTGACTGTAGGAGTGACTGTTCTTGCAAGAAGATGCAATATCTGGAGTGAGGTGACATGAAGTCCAGTTGTGAGGTCAGAGCACAGCATGGTGCTTTGCAAGCCAAACTGCAGTTCTCATCCAGCCATGCTTTCTCTGAACTCCTGCTCATATCTCCATCAGAGAACAAGAAGACAGTCAGTGATGCCTGTGAATATTTGGATGTCAAGGCTGTTAGCAGGGCAGTATGGTAGTTCAGTCTTTACCTTACTAGGGGGCCCTAACTCATGTAATCATCAATTCCCACCTTCACAACACAGATAAAATCAGAAATGCTCATGAATCGACTGCAAGTCTAAGCTTTAATTATACAAGATGGAAAAGTTGAAGTGTATCAAATGGCTTGAAGGCACCGAGTGGAGAAGTGTTCCCACAAAGAGCCCAACTGAGAGATCTGAGGCTGGCACAAGCCCCTGGCAAGAGAGGGGCAGCAAGTGTCCCCAGAGGGGCTTGTATCTGGCTCAACTGTGTTCGGAAGAGGTCATGCACCTGTGGGCTCTGGAGGTGCAGCAAAGAGGGGTGGAGGGAAGGTCATGACCACCTTTTCTCATGTCTCTCTCTTAATAAGAACAGCTGAAATAGAGCGTCCTATTGACTGGAAGGGCGACAGGCTGTGCTAACTGAGGTCCCTAGGTGGGCAGGAGGGCATTTGATGACAGCTTGGACTGGACAAGGACATGCCTGCTGCTGGTTTACTGGGAAGGAAGTCCAGAGTGCCTCGTTTTATAGCAGCACGATGCATCTGTGCAATATTCTACCCAGAGTAGGTGTACCTACAGGTAAACTCTGTGTGCCCTTCCCCTTGCAGTTGATCCACAAGCCCCTGAGAAGAGCGTGTGGAATTGTTTGTACCTGGTGTACATCCTGCTGAGCGGCTTTGGAGAATGTCTGTCTCCAGCAACGGCCTCAGGGGGATGCACCAGGGACTTTGGTTTGCAGCAGAGAGCAGGAGCGGGAAGGAGCTGCCATCTGCTAACACTCTGAAGATAAACAGACTGTTTTTCCATTACCACACTGTTTGTGTTGCGGAAGTACCAGAGGACACATTTCCAGTCTACAGCCCGGTCTGTTTACTTGCTGTGAAGGGGCTTGAAGGGGGAGCAAAGGCAGCGTGACCTGATGATCCAGGGCGTTGACTGCTCTCATTAACTTCTACCTTGTCAGATCCCAGAAGGAGGTGCAAAACTGGGGTTGGGGGGTGGGTCCGGCACTAAAAGGGCTCTGGAGCTGTACAGAGGAACACTTTGGCTCCCGCAGTAATTCCCTACAGATCAGATTCCTCGGTAGAGCCTTTGCTTAGCACTTAACTCACACATGAATGCAGTGACAACCTTTATGGCCCATCTTGCTTTGTTGAGTGACTGTTTTACTCCTAAAGCAGCTGTGGGGACCCAGGGAAAGGATGGACCAGGCAGGACACACTCTCCGTAGGTCCAGATATTCACTGGTGACAGCTGAAAGTAAAATCAAAAAGAGAGAATAAAAATTACGCTCTTTAAGGTAAATTCAATATTATAGAACATAATAGAGCTTTCCAGGTCCCTTAGGAAACTTTTATTACTTTTATTTATTTTGTTGTATTAATTTGCCATGCAAATAACTTCTGGGGGTGAGTAAACATATGTCACAAAGGCCTAACAGCAAGCAGTCTCTCTCAAATCATGACTGTCCCTTTTATCACAGATATGTATACATCAGGCAGGAATTGTTTAGCTTTTTCTTCTTATTGAGTTTGTATACCTTAGGTGTGTGACAGGGATTTGAGGGACTTAAAGGACATCCAAAAATCAAAATGTGCAGCAAAAATTCTATTTAGTTTCCCAATACAGAAAATCAAATGTCGAAGTGTTTATTAATATCAATCCAGTGGTTAAATCTCTAAAGGTTTGAGTAAATTATCTTTAGATTGTTTTGATCTCTAAATGAGGCCTTGTCTTTGACTTTGTACAATTTCTTCGTCTTCCACAGAACCTGACCCTGGGCTAGAAGAAGGGACAGCTTCTGGAAACACTCTTTGTGGTGCTTCCTTCTAGTTTGATGGAAACCTTTCCCTCTGCATCCTCAGGCAGTTGTTAGCACTGTAAAGGGCAGCGTGGACTACAGCATTAAAGGATTGCAAGATGAAGTTTGGGAAGATGCACATAGTCAGGGAGCAGAAAAAAAAGAAAACTTTCTGGCTGCTGTCAGCTGTTTGAACTGTTTCTGTCAACAGCCAGTAAGGTTTTCAGTTTTAATTTCCTTCCTCTCCTGAAAATCTAAAAAATCTAAAAAAATCCCAAAAGCTAAAGTCTAGAAAAGTCTCACTCTTTTTTTTATCAATAGGGTCTCCACTGACTTTACACTCAAGTGCAGTGAGAGGTACAAAGGAAGCTGTGCTATGTCTGGCCCCAGAATGTGGTTTCATGGAACTCTTAATGATCAGTTGATGTCACAGCTACTCTGCTTGGGAGTCATCAAGCCCTGGCCACTCACTTTGAATGGTGATTGCATCTCACATATGACTGAGACCACAGGGGAGGGAACAGCTACTTTTTTTGCACCAGTTGCTCTCTGTGACCACTGAAGTGTCCCTACAGAAGCTTTTTATCAGGGGAGCAGATGGAAGCAGGTTGGTCCAAGGTGATCTTTCAGAAGAGAGAAACCTCTGTTCCCTCCTGCACACCCACCACTGGGTCATTCTGTGCTGGTCAGCAGACTTGGGATATATCAGCCACAGTGGAGCAATCTCTTCCTCTTTCACAGTACCAGAATACAGGTCTTCTTAGTGCTGCCAGCATGTGCTGAGGAGGTGTGAATTCACTGACTCTTAGCTTGCCTGCAATATAAGGGTGTGACAGCGATGCAGGAGGAGAGCCCTGATCCAGCAGGATGTGAGATAGTAATTTTACTGTAACATCAGAGTGCAATACCACACAACATGACTCTCTTGGGTTGCAACGGTAGGATGGACTGAGTTGTTGCACTTCTGGCTAAGCATCTCTACCTCTCACCCACATGGCTTTCCTGCTTTTGATTCTGGAGCAAACTCACTCAGAACTGGCTCAGGAATCATAACACTCAATTTGGTGGTCAAGATGTACCAGCTTTTAATTCATCTATCTGTAAAAATGTGTATATTTCTAGTGGACCTAATGAAACCTCACCCTTGATTCTGTCTGTGTCAGAATTCTGCTTTTAATTGGTAATTGTTGGATCTCTGTCACTTGATTATTAATAAAAAGCTGGATTTATTTACTTGGCAGGCCAAACAAGTCTTATTAAAACAAGATTTGGATGTAAACATTTATTATAGTCCATCTAAATACCCATTTATCATTAAAAACATATTCATTTTAGATTAATTCTTGTGTGGGACCCAACTATGCAACTTCTTAGTCATATAGATAAATGAACTCATACATGTAGTCTCAATTAATTCAGTGGGACTACTCATATGAGTAAGGATTGCTCAAATGAGTAAGAGCTGAGGGATCTGGCCCTTAGGGAAACATATTTATGACTTTGTTGTTAATTCTCATGGCTTATGTTTTCAATAAGCAAATGGTATTAATTCAGCTCACAATAGCTTCTTAATTAACCTCCATACATCAGAGGCATATTCTGGAATCTTAATTTAAAGCATTGCTATCTAAGCATGTCATCATCCATCCCATTCCTCAGGGTAACAATTGACTCTCTGCACATGGCAAATGCTAATAGTGGGTTGACACAGTTCAAAGAGCTTCACATAATGAGTGGGAAAGACTTGGGGATGGTCTGCACGGACATACTGTATCAAACCGGTTATATTTCTTAAAAATGTTCTGTGTCCACACAGAACAGTTATTAAAATAAGTGATTTGGCATCATAAATTGCAACAAATAATTCTTCCTATGGCAGGAATATCTCCACTTTTAGAGAGTTTGTCAGGTCCAAACCTCCAGCTACCTAAAATTGTCAGAATTTGGGTAGTCCCTTTTCTGTTGGTCTGCCTTCCACCCTCACAGTGTCCAGAGTCTCTTGGCTTCATCTATCTTTGCTATATGCCATCCAACCCTTTAGATGCAGGGTGGGTGTCCTCAGGGTACCCCCAGATCTCAATCTCCCTCAGACTGTCTTTACTTGATTGAAGCCCAAAACCACATACAGGCCAGAGGGTTCATCCAGGGAAGACTTATGAGAGCAACAAAAATTGTGTGGTCCATACAGGTATCCCAAAACAGCAAACAATCTGTTCCTCCAAAATCTGGCAATAAGAAATTGGCTAAATAATCTGAGGAAAAATAGTTGCAGTTTGGTAATCACAAAGGCAAGTAATTGTTTTCTGAAAGGAATTATCTGAACAAATAGAAGCAGAGACAAAAACATCCCTACAGCAAAGGACAGCACACAGTCCTGACTGATATAGAGTCAAGTCTTGTAGACTGGACCTCAAGAAAAAGATGTGAAGTCTCTAAAAACCATCCATAAAAATCCAAGGAGAATCTTGGATAAAAATTTATCTATCAGGAAAGATCAGTCAAAATGAGACGAGACTCAAAAGCAGTTGAGAAGACACAAGTATACAGAGAAGATATACCTTGTGTTTTACAGGGGAGAGGATAGAAAGTAATAAGGGTACATTACAGAAGAGATTTGTATTCAAGATTAGGAAAAAATTTCAAACCGTACAGACAATCACCACTGCAAAGACAAGAAATATATCT